>NC_134483.1:469134701-469137201 GCF_040206685.1 Ascaphus truei | reverse complement strand
GGAAAGAGCTTTAGACATTGAGTAGTGTTGAGTGTCATGAACTTTTTGTAGAAGGAGTAAAGACTCTACAGTACCGGCATACTCCGCATTAACGTACGCAATGGGACTGGAGCATGTATGTAAAGCGAAAATGTACTTAAAGTGAAGCACTACCTTTTTCCCACTTATCGATGCATGTACTGTACTGCAATCGTCATATACGTGCATATCTGATGTAAATAACGCATGTGTAACAGGCTTTATAGTCTCCGCGCTTGCGCACAGCTTCGGTACAGGTAGGGAGCCGGTATTGCTCTTCAGGACGTGCTGACAGGCGCATGCTTGAGCTGCCGTTTGCCTATTGGGCGTTATGTACTAACTCGCGAGTGTACTTAAAGTGAGTGTCCTTAAAGCGGGGTATGCCTGTAATGTTTTACTATTTAACTATGAACTAAACATATTACGTCAGGGGAGGCCAACTCCAGTCCTCAAGGGCCACTAACAGGTCAGGTTGTAAGGATATTCCTGCATCCGCACAGGTGGCTCAATCAGTGGCTCAGACAGAGTGACTGAGCCACTGATTGAGCCACCTGTGCGGAAGCAGGGATATCCCTAATACGTGGCCTGCTGGTGGCTCTTGAGGACTGGAGTTGGCTACCTCTAGCTTACAGCATTGGAGAGGATTACACAAGCACCTGCACTTTAGTTCTGACTATCTTGTAATAATGCTTGTCATTTCATTTTCACATTTGTCATCACTATTATTTCAAGCATATTTCAATCTTGTTGCATCCAAAAGACAACTGCAACATTCAAATCTTTGAAAAGAGGGTCCATCTATGCCGACGCTCTGGTTGTTGTCTTTTCAAGAATCGTGAACAGTGCAAACAACTTTCCAAATCTGGGAAGCCAGTTTCTTCCTCTATCCAACACTTTCCGTTTTTATTTTTGCCCCTAAAACATCGTGGGACATATTTAATACACAGTGCTAAGCTACAAGACGCCTTACGGTTCAGTAAGACATATTAATGTGCATTCGGTTGACTTTAACTGAATGACTAATAAGGTTTTATACCGAGGCATAAGGTCTTATGGTTTAGCACGGCTTAGTTAATGTTGCCCATTATCCCTTAATCTTCCACCTTTTGGGGCACTTTCAGACATTAGAAAGTTACAATTCAAGAAACTATTTAAAACCACATGTGCACTTTTCTAGGCCTACGGCAAGTTTCTGAGTCATGTTCTACAATCACCCATCTACTCTACACCTGGGGAAACTGAAGCAAGAGCTAGAGGAGCAGAGATACTGCTCCATCCCCAACAGTCAGTATGCCCAGGAGAAAGAAACCTGGAAAAGGCAAGCTGCGGGGACCCTAGGGAAAGAATTGGCAGAGCATGGAAATGTAATGAAGGATGCACACTCAGAGCCAGCACAAGTAAGAGATGTAAGCTCTGAGAGCCGAATTGAGAGATCTATGCAAGAAACAGAATTCTCTCGCGGATTAACTAAACTTGTTGAAAAGACAGAAAAGCATTACAATAATTCAGAAATATTGCAAACGCTCCACAACTGTCGTCATCCAGGCTGCCTACAGAGGGATGAAAATTCGTCAATTTAATTGCAGCAATAAAGCAGCCAAAGTTAGTGAGAACTCTGTCAAGGTTGAGTTGCTCGAGATTAATGGTGCTTCATCTTCTAAGTATCGTATAATTTCCCCAAAGGGGAAATAAAAAAATTCTGATGAGTGAAAATGGTCTTGAGAAAAGACATTGCAGTAAGAAGAACCGAGAAGGTTCAAAGATTGAAAAGCAAAAGCGACGAAGTTCAACGCTGGCCTTCAATAGTTCCAGATATCGCCACTCTGGGCCACAAAATAAAGACAAGGAGAATCAGGTCCAGGAGTTCGTCAGAATAATAATAATTGTTTGTTCTTGTATAGCGCTGCAAGTTTTACGTAACGCTTTACAGAGACATTATGCAGACACAGTCCCTGCCCCGTGGAGATTATAATCTTTTGAGGGGGGGGAGTTAGCTCAAGTAATTCAGATGGGACACTTAAGGTATATATCCATGGTCACTCACCCCAGTATGTCTGAGCTGCTGGGGGGGGGGGGAGGGAGATGATATGTGACACAGCCCAGGATATTAGGCAGCTTTCTGTCTGATCAGAAAGTGCAGCCAGAGTGTAAATGTGATCCATCCCACAGCCTCACAGTTACTGAGGCTAGTGGATGGGAAATCCAGACCAGAGTTCACAATGGTTCTAATTCTCCTCACCTGCTCTCCTAATTGAGGAACAGGTATTTATGACAGTTAGGTTTGCTGCATCAGTCTCTCTCTCCTAGAACCTGGAAGCTAGGGCATCGCTGCTCCCTGCATCCAGTTCGGGGAGGACGCCCCTTCAAGAATCACAGTATCCAGAAGAATTACCTGGCGTCCCTTGGTGCAGAGTTCCCATAACTACAGATAAGGACAATTTGTTATTCCTATTGTACATTGCAATGTGCTCTGTTTAAAACT